>NW_026291681.1:0-31691 GCF_023091745.1 Budorcas taxicolor
AGACTAGGAATAGAACCCCTGTCCTTTTCATTGGTAGGCAGATTCTTATTCTCTGCACCACCAGGGAACTCCCAGATCTTCTATCCTTTGTGATAGTTTTCCTCTGCCTAATCTATGTGTTAATGAGAGAGGTAGTTAAAATTGCCCAGAGTAGTTGTGGATTCTATTTTAACTTTATGCACTTTAAGGATGTGTTATCAGGTGTCTGCATATTTAAAATTTTCATCTTCCTAGTGGATTAAATCTTCTATCATTGCAAAAGTTTCCTGTTAACCTATAGTAAAGGTTTTCGCATTTTATCTACTTTGTCTGGTGTTAATACAGTTATTGCTCTTTCTTTGTGTTTGTGTAGTATATTTATGTTACTTCCCTTTATTTTGGCCTCTTTAGTCCTGTTTCAGTTATCTGTTGATGATACCCAAACCTTAGTGGCTTAAAACAACAATGTATTATTATCTTTCATGGTTCTGTGGGTTCATATGCCTCAGCTCAGTAGTTCTCACTTGGAAGGGGGTCCCTCATGTAGTTTCAGTCATATGGCAGCTGATGCTGGAATTGTGTATGGACTTGATTTGACGGGATGGCCAAAATATCTTCTTTTCTCACTTATTTGGCATCTCAGCTGGAATGGTTGAAGTAGCTGAGGGATGGTCAATCATCACCCTTTCTTCACAGAACCTCTGTTTATGGCTAGCTCAGGATTTCTCACAGCACGTCAAGCTCAGAGTAGTTGGATTTCTTTCTAGGTGACTGGCTTCCTCCAGGGGGCATGGTCCAAGAGACTAAGGAAGAAGCTACAGATGTTTTATGTCCTAGCTATGGAAGTCAGAGATATTCAATTATTGAAAAAGATCTGGCTAGTCAAAGCTATGGTTTTCCTGTGGTCATGTATGGATGTGAGAGTTGGACTATAAAGAAAGCTGAGTGCTAAAGAACTGATGCTTTTGAACTGTTGTGTTGGAGAAGACTCTTAAGAGTCCCTTGGACTGCAAGGAGATCCAAGCAGTCCATCCTAAAGGAAATCATCCCTGAATATTCATTAGAAGGGCTGATGCTGGAGCTGAAGCTCCAATACTTTGGCCACCTGATGCAAAGAACTAACTCATTGGAAAAGACCCTGATTCTGGGAAAGACTGAAGGCAGGAGGAGAAGGGGACAATGTAGAATGAGATGGTTGGATGGCATCACCGACTCAATGGACATGAGTTTGAGCAAGTTCTGGGAGTTGGTGATGGACAGGGAAACCTGGAGTGCTGCAGTCCACGGGGTCTCAAAGAGTCAGACACGACTGAGTGACTGAACTGAACTGAACTGAACTGAACTGATGGAAGTCATGTAGCACCACTCTGCTGTATTCTGTTTGTCCAAAGTGAGTTAGAGGGTTGACTCAGATTCAAGGAGGATGAGACTATTCAAGAGTGTAAATACTGGGAGTATGATTCACTAAAGGCTATTTTTGAAAACTTAGTTACCACAATTTGCTCTCTGGCCTGCAATGGTTTCTATCTCTTCCACATGAATCTATCCATCAAGGTCCCTGAAGTCTCATTCTACTGTGGCATTAAGCTCCTTCCTGAAGTCCAGGATCTCATTATATGAATTATGTCCAGGTACAGATGAGGCTTTTTGGCTGTATCACTTGGGTACAGTTCCTTTCAATCTATATTTCTCAAAGCATGGTAATTTTAGAATATTTGTACTTCTTGCATGGTGACTATCTTTCCCCAAGGCATATTTTCTAAGAAATTAAGTACATGATACAAAGCTTATTTTGACTTAGACTTGGAAGTCACAAAGCAGCACTTATATTTTATTAGTGCAAAGCAAGCCACAAATTCATCCCAGCTTCAAGGGGAGGAGAGTACAAAAGGGCATGAATATTGGAAAGTGTGCTCACTGGGGAGAGGACACATGTAACCTTATATTTTCCATGTGTTAGTTGTAAGCAGTGTATAGTTTCTATCTTTAAATCTATCCTAAAAATATATTTTTTGAAAAAATTAAAACTTTTAGATCATTTACATTTAATATAAGTGTGGGTATGCATTGAGTTTTATTATTCTATCTCACTACTTTTTTCTATTTATTTCACTTATCCTGTATTCTCTTTTCTTTCCTTTCTTGACTCCTTTTGTATTGAATAGCTTTTCTTATTTTGCCTCCCTTCTCCCTATTAGCTTGGTTACATTTTTACTATTTCTGAGTAGTTATTAATGGGTTATTAATGAGCATCTGGAGAAAGCAATGGCAACCCACTCCAGTACTCTTGCCTGGAAAATCCCATGGACGGAGGAGCCTGGTAGGCTGCAGTCCATGGGGTCGCTAAGAGTCGGGCACGACTGAGTGACTTCACTTTCACTTTTCACTTTCATGCATTAGAGAAGGAAATGGCAACCCACTCCAGTGTTCTTGCCTGGAGAATCCCAGGGATGGGGGAGCCTGGTGGGCTGCCTATGGGGTCACAGAGTCGGACACGACTGAAGCGACTTAGCAGCAGCAGCAATGAGCATCTGAATTCTTGAAGGGTGATTTTTCTGGCTATAAATCTTTGGTTACTATTTATTTCTTTCAGCACTTTGAAGATGTAACTCCTTCATCTTTTACTTTCTATTATCTCTGTTGGGAAGTCATACACCAAATTGTTACTCCTTTGAAGATAGTCTTATTCTTTGGCTGCTTTTAAGACCTTATGTTTTCAACAATTTTCTGTTTTTAATCTGTTTTTTGTTTTTAATTGCTACCAATATTTCTTCAAATCCAGTTTCTGCTTCATTGTCTGGATCATAAAGACACATGTGTTGGACACAGACATATGTTTTCTTCTAGGACTAACAGGATAGATATGTGTACTGTGGCGGACATTTTTCTTTATTAGCATCTAGAGAGGAAACCAGCACAATATTGTCAAGCAATTATCCTTCAATGAAAAATAAATAAACTTTTAAAAAACCTAAAAAAATGTTATTCTTATTTTTGAAGACTATATAGTAATTTAGTTGCACGAGTTATTGTAATTTATTTAAATAGCTCTCTATTGACTAAAATTTATAATCAATATCATATATCTGTTTCTTTGGATTTATTCTTCCTTTGCCTTTCTTTCTTTGCTTCTCCCTGATAGTTCATGCCCTTTTTTTTTTTTTTTTTTTTTTAGGCTGTGCTGGGTCTTCATTGCTGTGAGAGCTTTCCTCTAGCTGGGACTAGCGAGGGCTACTCTTCCGTGCAGTGCATGGGCCACTTGTTGCGGTGGCTTCTCTTATCATGGAGGACTGGCTTTAGGTGCCCAGACTTCAGTAGTTGTGGCCCCCAGGCTCTAGAGGACAGGTTCAATAGTTGTTGTGCTGGGCTTACTTGCCCTGTGGCATGTGGAATCTTCCCAGACCAGGGATGGAACCCCTGTCTTTTGCATTGGCAGGCAGATTCTTTACCACTGAGCCATCCAGAGACGCCCTCATGCCCTTTTTTTTTTTTTTTTAATGAGTAAACTTAAATATACGTTGACTCATTGGAAAAGACTCTGATGCTGGGACAGATTGGGGGCAGGAGAAGGGGACGACAGAGGATGAGATGGCTGGATGGCATCACCAACTCGATGGACATGAGTTTGGGTGAACTCCGGGAGTTGGTGATGGACAGGGAGGCCTGGCGTGCTGCGATTCATGGGGTCGCAAAGAGTTGGACACAACTGAGCGACTGAACTGAACTGAACTGAAACTTAAATATAAAGCCCTAACAAACTCTCTCAGAAAGGACAGGAAGATCATGGTATAAGAATGGCACCTACAAGAAACATGGTAGGAACTGAAGGCCATTGTAAAGAAAAGGAAGCCCAAGATTAACCACATATAACTATGAAATGCTTCCATGGAGGACTAAGAATGCCTTCCTGAGAATCCAATAGATTGTACTGGGGTATGAAGGGAACTGCGGAGGACTCTCATCTTTAATACTCATATGAGTCATCCCTTTCCCCTCATGCTTCCCAGTTCCTATAATAGGACAACTCTACAATCTGAGCAGGTATGGTAAAAATAATGGGCTTCCTAGGTGGTGCTAGTGGTAAAGAACCTGCTTGCCAATGCAGGAGACATAAGAGACACAGGTTCAGTTCCTGGGTCTGGAAGATCCCCTGGAAAATGGCATGGCAATCCACTCCAGTATTCTTGCCTGGAGAATCCCATGGACAGAAGAGCCTGGAGGGCTACAGTCCACAGGGTTGCAAAGAGTTGAAGACAACTGAAGTGACTTAGCATGCATGCTTGGTAAAATAATAGTTAAAACATTATGGTTTAATATAATAAAATAATAGTTAAAACAATACTGGTTAAAACATTACTCCTTTGTGGCCACTGTTCACCCTTATGCTCAGATGACTAAAAACATGTACCTAGAAATATATCAAAACAAAACAGATTTCTTCTTGTAGATGAAATAGCTAAAATTTTGGCCTCTTTATTGATCGTAGGTCATATATTTGGCTTGAAAAAAACCACAATAAACAGTTCCAATTAAAAGTTACAGAAGCTACGGTTTTCTTCTAGATTTCTAAATGCTCATGGAGAGTCAGCTTCCGTGATGCATAGCACACAGCATGTACTCGAGAGTCATTCCCACAGGAATTATTTGTATGAGCAAAACAAGATTGTGTTTCTCATTACACAAACATTACCTGAATTTATCCAATCAACACACTAGTTTTAAAAAAATCATCTGTAACTAAAAGCATTGTCTTGTTTGTTGGATGCCATCCTCATTGGAATCATATCCAAAGCATCTAGAAATAACTCAAAACTAGACAGTGGCCTATTTGCTAAGGCTGCCTATGATTTTTCCTATAAAATAGTTGCCAGTCTGATTTGAATGTCTAAAAAGAATGGGAATTATAGGGTTCTTCTAGATTTCTAAAGAACTTGCCAGAAGGAGGCAGAGAGCCAAGAAATCCACCTGCCTGTTTGGTGGCAGCTTGTGAAAGGGCAAGGCTGAGATTTTCTGGACGTTCTGTCCAATGACATGGTACAGAGAATACACCGGAAGATGGAGGAACAGTCTATGGTGTCAGCCTCCAACAGACTCCCTTGAGGTAGTCCTCGGATGAAGGAAAGCAGAGGGAGAGGAGACCCTTGTCACCATTCTACCATCAAATATGGAGTTGAACATTCCCACTTGAGCAATAAAACAAACACCAGTTGCAAACAAGGACTTCATTCAAGCCATCTTTGTGGGAGATCTGGGTTCAATGCCTGGGTTGGGAAGATCCCCTGGTGGAAGGCATGGCAACCCACTCCAGTATTCTTGCCTGGAGAATCCCCATGGACAGAGGAGCCTGGCAGGCTGCAGTCCATGGGGTCACCAAGAATCAGACACGACTGAGCAACTAAGCAAAGCACAGCACATCTGTTGTTATTCTTCAATTTCTCTTCTTGCCTGGTTTCTAGGTTTTGGTGGTCAGCCAGCTGATTCTTACTGTTTTCTTCTTCTTTTTAATTTTTTACCCCATTTTTCCATTTCCACCCTCAGTCTCTTGTACTTGTCTGTCCTGTAAACCAGAACCCAGGTTACTCTGGTGTGTGCGGTGTGTGGGGGTGCTAAGTCACTTCAGTCATGACCAGTTCTTCATGACCTTATAGACTGTAGCCAGCCAGGCTCCTCTGTCTATAGGATTCTCCAGGCAAGCATACTGGAGTGGCTTGCCAAGGCCTCCTCCAAGGGATCTTCCTGACCCAGGGATAGAACCCATGTCTCCTGTGGCTCCTGCATTGCAGGTGGATTCTTTACTGCTGAGCCTCTGGGGAAACTCGAGAATAAGAGGCACAAGAAGACAAAGATGATGAGCAGTGTGTCCATCAGCTGAGTGCTCATCTGAGACTTCTGTCTGTACACTCCCACCCAACCTGGGGAGGGGAGGAAGCTCTCGAGAGCCAGGAAAAGAGAAGCAAAACCGACTTCCAGATTTCAGGACCACTTAATCGTCAAACTTGCCTGGCTGCACCAAAACCAAGTACAAATCTTAAATCCAATTAGGAAACAGTGCTGGTAGACTGGGACATCCTGCTCCCAAACAACCCTTAGACCTACGATTTATCTTTCCTTAATATATTACATAGTGTAGGCGAAAGGTTACTATCATGGGCCAGAATGCTCTGGAAGTAAGCATCCCAGAACAGCTGAGATTGTTGCTAAATAACTGATGAGAAGGATAATGTCAGGATGCTTCTCAGTTTTCAGAGCACCAAAGATTCTTTTAAACCTTATACAGGTGAAACATCATTTTTTAACTGGGCTGAACATAAGTTTACCTGCAAATAAACCTAGTTAAATTTTGGAACATATTTTTGGGAAGTAACTACTTATTCTGGAAATCACAGCTAGTCATTGTCCATCCTTAAACTAAGATGGCTTAATCTCATCTGGCTTCTCTGAAGGCTATTAATGTATTATTAATTATTCCCAATTCCCAAACCCCATACAGTGTTTATAAAGCTCTCAGGCCCTGTAACATCTCTGCATCACCTTATACTAATGCTGTATGTATAGTTATATAGTCAATCTAAATAACCTGAAACCTGCCCCTGTGCTTATACTCAAGAGTCTCTTTACCAAAAATGTTTTCCCGTTATCTCCGCCTTTTAAATTTTTTCTGTCCTTTAAGGTATGACCCCAAATACCTCCTCCTTAACACACTCTTTCCCAAACCCCAGTCTTCCCTTTCCAACTTTTTTTTTTTTTTTTTAACCATACAGTGTGGTATGTGAGGTCTTAGTTCCCTGACCATGGATCAAACTCAAGCCTCCTGCATTGGAGGGAAAGTCTTAACCACTGGACTACCAAGAAAGTTCACTTTCCTAACTTTTTTTAGAATTCATTATCATTTATCGAAAAGAACATTCAGTTCAGTTCAGTCGCTCAGTCGTGTCTGACTCTTTGCAACCCCATGAATTGCAGCACGCCAGGCCTCCCTGTCCATCACCAACTCCCGGAGTTCACTCAGACTCACATCCATAGAGTCGGTGATGCCATCCAGCCATCTCATCCTCTGCCATCCCCTTCTCCTCCTGCCCCCAATCCCTCCCAGCATCAGAGTCTTTTCCAATGAGTCAACTCTTCACATGAGGTGGCCAAAGTACTGGAGTTTCAGCTTTAGCATCATTCCTTCCAAAGAACACCCAGGACTGATCTCCTTTAGAATGGACTGGTTGCAGTCCAAGGGACTCTTGCAGTCCAAGGGACTCTCAAGAGTCTTCTCCAACACCACAGTTCAAAAGCATCAATTCTTTGGCACTCAGCCTTCTTCACAGTCCAACTCTCACATCCATACATGACCACAGGAAAAACCATAGCCTTGACTAGACAGACTTTTGTTGGCAAAGTAATGTCTCTGCTTTTGAATATGCTATCTAGGTTGGTCATAACTTTCCTTCCAAGGAGTAAGCGTCTTTTAATTTCATGGCTGCAGTCACCATCTGCAGTGATTTTGGAGCCCCCCAAAAATAAAGTCTGACACTGTTTCCACTGTTTCCCCATCTATTTCCCATGAAGTGATGGGACCAGATGCCATGATCTTCGTTTTCTGAATGTTGAGCTTTAAGCCAACTTTTTCACTATGCTCTTTTACTTTCATTAAGAGGCTCTTTAGTTCCTCTTCACTTTCTGCCACAAGGGTGGTGTCATCAGGCATGCGTAAGAATCCTTTTGATTTTGTCACCGTATTACTTTGAACAAGTTACTCAACTTACCTGAGCCTCAGTTTCTCTCACTGTATGAGTCTTAAACAATATTATGAATTGTAACAAATATTTAAAAATTCACTCTATATAAGTAAGGTTTTCCACTCCTCATTTCTACTTCTGTTAAGAATTTTCTTCAAACATAGGAAATCTGTGTTTTGGTGGTAGGATTATGAGCCTTTGCACTTACATCCAGTTCTGTGTTATTAATAAAGGTCATCAGTAAGCCTGCCTGCATCTTACAATTTGCCCTTTCTCCATCCTCCCACCACTTGATTTTAGCTATGCAAGTTTTATTTTGTCTTTGTGTGTGTGGGGGGTGGGGGTGGGTGGCGGTGTGTTGTTGTTTTTTAGTTTCTCTGCATCTTGCCCCTACTTTTCCTCTACTTTTCTGCACAATCTCCTCAGTTCCTCCAGTTTTCCTTAGCTAACTCTTATTCAGCTAAAATGTCACAGCCATGATGGTCTCCTCTGACCACCTGCAAGTTTGGGTGCCTTAGATTTACTTACTATTTCATTTGTCACACTTGTAATTTAACAAACATTATCTGCCAGAAGAGCCTGATAACTCTGTGGTTAAGAGCTCGGGCTCTAGAGACAACCAAACCAGAATGTTGCCTATTACAGCTACTATGTGAGTCGTTCAGTTGTGCCTGACACTTTGTGACCACATGGACGGGGGGGCCCCCAAGGCTCCCCTGTCCATGGAATTCTCCAGGCAAGAATTACAGCTAAGAAGTCCACTATTCCACTTCTCAGCTGGAATAGCCCGGGCATCTCTCATCACCTCTTTAATCAAAAAACTGATGTAACTCACTTGGCATGTACACTGGACACATGTCGTATATTTTTAATATTATTAGTCAGCAGTGGTTTTATCACTGACTGTTATGTCCTTGGTTCCTTCCAGAATAATTGCCAAGTTATAAATAGTTATTGAATAAGTGAACAGAGTGTATGAAAAGATTAAAACATTTTCTTGTGATAAAAAGTTTGCTTCAGATCCTTAATGATAATTCATTTTTATAAACATTTTAAAAGATATTTCTCTTTTAAAAAATAATTTTAATTATTTTCTGAATTTATTTCTTAGCTGTGCTAGGTCTCCACTTTGAGGGCTTTTCTCTAGCTGCAGCGAGTGGGGCCTGCTCTCTAGTTGTGATGCGAGGGCTTCTCTTGCTGCTGAGCTCAGGCTCTGGGGCACTCAGGCGTCAGTAGCTGCAGCACGTGGCCTCAGTAGTTGTGGTTTCTGGGCTCTGGAGCACAGGCTCAACAGCTGTGACACACAGGCTTAGTTGCTCCACAGCATGTGGGGTCTTACCAGATCAGGGATCATACCCATGTCTTACGCATTGGCAGGCAGATTCTTTATAACTGAGCCAGCAAGGAAGCCCTGCCTCCTTATCTTTACCAGCTGCCTACTAGTCCCTTGTATGGAGAGACATCATGTATTTAGCCTCTCCGCTACTCCTGGCTATTTATGCAGTTTCTAGTTTTCTTCTCTTTCAAATAATGCCACTGTGACATTCATTTATATATATCTTTGTGTGCTCTGAGTCTCAGTTTCTTTATGCCAGATACGGAAGCGCCGCTGCCTATCTCAAAGAGTTGTTGTGAGAATCAAATGATATAATGAGTGTGAATATGCTTGGTAAGCTGCTAAAGACTATAGCGATAACTTCTCAGCACTTGCCTTGTACTGGATTGCAGTGGACTTCGAGCATACGTGTTTAGCTTTCCTATCACTGACTCGATGGACGTGAGTCGGACTGAACTCTAGGAGTTGGTGATGGACAGGGAGGCCTGGCGTGCTGCGTTTCATGGGGTCGCAAAGAGTCGGACACGACTGAGCGACTGAACTGAACTGAACTGAACTGATTACATTAAAAAATTCTTTGTGCGGACATAGTTTTCTTGCACAGCTTTGTAATCATCTCTATCAAGTTCTATCACCGTACTTTGCCATTAAATGACTTTAAATAGATATTAGTTGAATAAGAGAATGAAAATTTGTCCATATCTTCCATCATTCTCTCTCTCCTCTTTTAGACACAGTTCATTAATTATGTTTATCTTAGTTCTCTTTATCAATTCACTTATTTTTAAAAACTAATTTCCTAAAATCATTGATCTTCAAGTTTTGATGCATAGTTTTTAAAAAGATGTATTTATTTAATTAATGTTTGGCTGCACTGAGTGTTCATTGCTGTGCGATGAAGTTGTGGCAAGTGGGGGGTCCTCTAGTTTCAGTGCATGGGCTTCTCATTGTGGCAGCTTCTCTTGCTGCAGAGTAAGGGCTCTAGGGCGTGGGGGCTCCAGGAGCTCTGTGCGTGGCTCAGCAGCTGGGGCACATGGGCTTTGTTGTTCCATAGCATTTGAAATCTTCCAGGACCAGGGACCAAACTTGTGTCCCCTGCATTGGCAGGCAGATTCTTAACCACTAGACCCCCAGGGAAGCCCTTCCCAGGTATTTTTGCTAAGTTTCCTGGTGACTCAGATGATTATCCAGATCCAGGAACTCCTGATCTCATGCACTGTCCCAGGCACTGGCACTGGCGTTTTGTCTACCCTATCACAGATTGGAGGCCCTCTGACTTTTGCTCACTCCTCCAGGATTCTCATGGCTGCAAATGACAGAAAAGTCAGCCTAAATTAGCTGAAGCATAAAGGTGGGTTCACATGGCTGAGAAATCAGAGGTAGCACTAGTTGGTCTCTCAGCTTCAATGATGTCACCAAGGCAATCACATTGCTCTGCCTTCCTAGGTAAAAGCTTCATGCCTAGAGGGCCCTAACCACTCTGGGTTTTCCTTCCAGCTTGCAAAATGGCATCACAGTTCTAGATCTTGCATCTTTAAACTATACATTCTAGAGAAAAACATCTCTTTAAGTAACTCTTGAAGAAGAGAGAGGAATTTTTTTCTTCCCATAAGTTCCAACATAGCATCTTACTGACTCTGATTCCCAGTCAGGTTACAATGGCGAGAGGAATGGGTTAGGCTGATTGGCTTAATCTGACTGGTTTAAGTAATACCAGCTCTTGGTTTGGGAGGATTTAATTCTTCCAAACTCTGGATAAGGATGAGAAATGTTTTTTTCAAAAGAATTTCAAAACACTCTTAGGAAATGGGAAGGACCCTGGGCAGCCAAACAATACCACATGTTTTATATAGGAGCCTCCTATGTTTCAGTTTCATTTCACATATCTAATGAAAGCATCTTATTTCAATTTATTTTTCTGCATCAATACCAAATCCACTTGATAGAAGCCTGCTCAATGGTAGTTCTGTTTAATGAAAATGTCCTAACAGTCAAGTAATATCCTTTCAGATACAGGTGAATTGCAATTAATCATTTAAAAAAGAAGCAAATCTCTTTAACATCACCATTGAGAATCTTACCATTACCCAACTTTACTTTAAATACAAAGTGAAAACACCAACTTCCTTAACCAAAGGCAGATTTAACATATGGTTGCAGGTGGGTTCTCACTTTTAAATTGAATTTAATTATAATGATTTACCTGGGCAACAATTATCTTAAACTGAATAGGAAGAGGAAAGCACTTTTCCTTAAAATTCAAACTCAGTTGGGTGACTGAAAGCAGCTGCCATGGATGGGGTCAACAAATTGGAAAAAAACAAAAAAGGACTTAGGAAAGGCCATGGGCCAGTAAGAAATAGGTATGTTCTCTCATTCCTTGGTTCTCTTACCACTGTCTTTTAAAAAATTTAAAAACAAAAAATAGACAAGCAGCAGCAGAGATTTGCAGACCAGGGAGAGCATAACCAATTCTACTTTCTAAGTAGTTCCCCTGCCGGAGGCAGAAGGAGAGTGAGCTACCCACAGGAATATTGATACAAATAAAGGCACGGGGGGGTTGAGGATCATAATCTCTGTTTTCCTCTCTTCACTCTATTTTTGTTGTTCACTATATCATCTACAGTAACAGTCCAACTCCTCCTCTTTATAAACAAAAAAATGTCTTTTGATCTAGCAAAGAACAGGCAAATATGGGTAAGTCAGCTCTTCTAGAGCATGCTCATAGAACCATACCAGACAGTGGTCCTTGCTTCTGACGGGATGTGGGCTAAATGCTTCCAGGTAATTGTTCTCTGGTTACTGTGCAACTGTAAAGTCTTTACCAGTCTTCTTCTCCCAAACGAATCCCCTTGCATAATACCTAGTGGAAAAATAGTTCAGAAAGTTCACTTGAATTTATCAGGATAACATTTTATGACTCAGAGGTCAATCTGAGATGGAAATACAAGATTCTTTGGCCTTGATCTTTGGTTTTAATTTTAGACCTGTATAAGCTTTGCAATCATATTCATACCAATGGGCAGCTAAAGCTTTAAAATATGTGCCAATATTTTAGGTCCATCTAAGATGCTATGTTTAATCTACTGTAAGGAGATCAAACCAATTAATTTTAAAGGAAATCAACTCTGAATATTCATTGGAAGGACTGTTGCTGAAGTTAAAGCTCCAATACTTTGGCCACCTGATGTGAAGAACCGACTCATTGGAAGAAACCCTGATGCTGGGAAAGATTGAGGGCAAAATGAGAAGGGAGCAGCAAAGGATGAGATGTTGGACGGCATTACCGACTCAGTGGACATGAATTTGAGCAAACTCTTGGAGATAGCAAAGGACAGGGGAGTCTGGAGTGCTGCAGTCCTTGGGGTCCCAAAGAGTTGGACCTGACTGAGCAACTGAACAACAACAAGATGCTATCTGGGGAGCGGGAGGACTTAAGTATACTCACAGTCGAGTGTTGTTGACACTGAATATTTTTAATAAAAGAACACAAGGACTTCTGTGTTATGGCTGTAGAGGACATCTGTTGATTGCAGGCCTTCTTTCCCCCTTCTTTTGGAAATAATTCCTTGAATTTCTGTTCCCTTCCTCTCATAGCCCTTATGGAAAGCAGACATGTGATTCAACTTGGCCAAAGGACACACTCAGATTCACAGGGATGTGATCAAGGATGAGTCCTTGAAACAAATCAGGTCAATCAGAGTGGAGCCCAGAACATTTGTCCTTCAAACTCCTCCAGCTCCACAGAGTGTAGGACAGGAAGTTGCTGATCGTCCTTTCTGCCACCAAGTGGACAATGACAAGGAAAGCAACATGAAGGAAGGAGGAGTGCAGTGTGGAGAGAGAACAGGCTCTGGTGACGGAGTTTGAACTCTTGGGCTAGTCTGTGCCAGAAGCCAGCTCTAGGCCTGTTACTTAGCTAATAAGGGCCCTTTTTACCCAAGCTAGTTTGAGTTGGCTCTTGTCTCATTTGGAACTGAAAAACTCTTGAAAGTGAAAATGTAAGTCACTCAGTCATGTTCAACTCTTTGTGACCCTATGGACTATAGCTCACCAGACTCCTCTCTCCATGGGGTTCTCCTGGCAAGAATAGTGGAGTGGATAGCCATTCTTTTCTCCAGGGAATCTTCCTGACCAAGGAATCAAACCTGGGTCTCCTGCATTGCAGGCAGATTCTTTACTGTCTGAGCCACCAGGGAAGCAAAACGTTCTTAAACTGATTCAAATGTATTTTAGTCAAATTATCTGTATAAGACTCTTCCTTAAAGGCAAAACTATTGTCCCATAAACTCCCACTATAAAGCATTCTCTAAGAAAGCAGATGACACCACCCTTATGGCAGAAAGTGAAGAAGAACTAAAGAGCCTCTTGATGAAAGTGAAAGAGGAGAGTGAAAAAGTTGGCTTAAAGCTCAATATTCAGAAAACTAAGATCATGGCATCCGATCCCATCACTTCATGGCAAATAGATGGGGAAACAGTGGAAACAGTGGCTGATTTTATTTTTCTGGGCTCCAAAATCACTGTAGATGGTGACTGCAGCCATGAAATTAAAAGACGCTTACTCCATGGAAGGAAAGTTATGGCCAACCTAGACAGCATATTCAAAAGCAGAGACATTACTTTGCCAACAAAAGTCTGTCTAGTCAAGGCTATGGTTTTTCCAATAGTCATGTATGGTTGTGAGAGTTGGACTATGAAGAAAGCTGAGCGCCGAAGAATTGATGCTTTTGAACTGTGGTGTTGGAGAAGACTCTTGAGAGTCCCTTGGACTGCAAGGAGGTCCAACCAGTCCATTCTGAAGGAGATCAGTCCTGGGTGTTCACTGGAAAGACTGATGTTGAAGCTGAAACTCCAATTCTTTGGCCACCTCATGCGAAGAGCTGACTCATTTGAAAAGACCCTGATGCTGGGAAAGGTTGAAGGCAGGAGGAGAAGCGGATGACAGAGGATGAGATGGTTGGATGGTATCACTGACTCAATGAACATGGGTTTGGGTGGACTCCGGGAGTAGGTGATGGACAGGGAGGCCTGGTGTGCTGTGGTTCATGGGGTCACAAAGAGTCGGACACAACTGAGCGACTGAACTGAACTGAAGAAATATTTCCATAAACTTGGAAATGACATCAGTACCACCACATCAACATCACCAACTCAATGGACATGAGTTTGAACAAGCTCTGGGAGTTGATGATGGACCAGGAAGCCTGGCATGCTGCAGTCCATGGGGCTGCAAGGAGTCAGACATGACTGAGCAACTGAACTGACCACCATATCTCTCGACCCTGTGGTCAGTCAGCAAACACGCTATGTTTTCCAGTTAATGAGGATTTCTCTTAATCCTATGCTTGCAACTTGGTTTGATTTTCATCTTTCTTTAGTCTGAAGACCTGCAGTGTTTAACAATGAGCTCCATCTGTAGATATTGCCGTGCACATGTATACCTAGTACTTTAGCACTCAGAGTATCACATAATGTGGGACAAATTTGTTCCTGACTTCACCCATCTTGTAAGCTCAGCATTTGGTACAGCGTATAGGAATGAAAGTTGTTTTCATACACACATTTAGTGAGTCTGAACCTGGCTACTTTGTAGCTCCATGGCAGTCAAAGAAAGGAGACACTGAGTGATGTTAAGTCATGGAAGTGATTGCCTTCCGTTCTGCTTCCCTGGATGATGGTAAGAGAGCAGTGATTCAAAGCTGGACCTGAGCGTCTGCTTCCCAGTGTTCTGATCTGGGGAGATAGAAGAGAGTAGCTCTGTCATGAGGCTTGGACTCAGTGGGGGAGAGGGTCCTCCCTATGGAGATCCATGGGAGGAGGTGCTCCAGGTGTGTTGGGAAGGCATAGCTGCCGTTTTCTTTCTGCATCGCTGGGGCAGCAACCATAGGTGCTGTCATTAGTGATGGGTGTGCAAGTCAGGTGGCAGTGGTGGTAAAGAATCCCCCTTCCAATGCAGGAGATATACGAGATGTGAGTTCGATGCATGGGTAGGGAAGATCCCTTAGAGGAGGCCATGGCAACCCACTCCAGTGTTCTTGCCTGGAGAATCCCATGGACAGAGGAGCCTGGTGGGCTACAGTCCATAGCTTCACAAAGAGTCAGACACAACTAAAGCAACCATGCATGCACACATGTGCAGGTCAGTGCTGGTAGTGGGATGTGATTCTTTTTCTCATCAAAGGACAGAAAGTGGAAGGATGAGTTATCTCCTTTCTTTAAAAAAAAAAAAATTATTTATTTATTTTTGACTGCCTCAAGTCTTAGTCGTGGCACACAGACTCTGAAGTTGGGTTTGTGGGCTTAATTGCCCTTCAGCAGGTGGAATCTTCCCTGACCAGGGATCAAACCAATGTCCCCTGCATTGACAGGTGCATTTTTAACCATTGGACCACCAGGGAAGTCCCATCTCCTTTCTTTATCTACAGTAGTGCAATGATTTGGCTCTAGAGTCAGAGGACTGGGTTCAAAGTTTAACTCTGTCTTTTCAAGCTGTACGGCTTCTATCTGATGGAAGCAATAACAGTACCCACCACGCAAGTTGTTGTAGTAATTAAATGAGATAATTCTCATGAGAGTAATTGACACGGTACCTAGCAAATTATAAGTCTTCAGGAAATGTTAGCATATAAGGGAGAATGGGGTACATGATATGAGATATACTCAACTCCCATTTGCCCATGAGCCTCCCAGCAGCTTCTTAGCCATCTCCAAGTTTCCCTGTCACATAGCTGAAAAATGACTGTAGATCACATCGAGTTTCAAATCATCCAAGAACAGTGCGGCAAGCTCAGGATCTGGAATTAACTCTGCCTTCATATTGTTCATGCTAGCTGCTCTTCAAGTACAACTAGAATCAGAATGCTAGCCCTAAAAATAGTACCGATTCTCATTTCTCTTCTCAGTGTTATCTGCTGCCATAGTGTTTCCCAGGCATGTTTATTTACTCAATTCACAACAGGGAATCTTCTCTCTTATTAGCCTGACAGCCATAGCTGGATTCCACAGCAACGTTCCATGCAGCTGGTAAAATCTTTATTATGGGCAAAGCACTGGAGGTCTAAGTCGCTGCCTTTCCCCAGTGAGCTCAGTGGAAGAGTTTGTCATGGCAAGAGTTGCCCAAACAATTTTGTTGTGAAATAAAAAGAGGCCCAGAGTGGGACCTTCCCTTTCACAATTTCAGAACAATTTTGCTTCTGAGTAGAATGACAGCATAGCCCTCTGATTTCTCCTTGCTCTCTCTTCACTGCTCATATGTACTTTGTGT
Source organism: Budorcas taxicolor (assembly GCF_023091745.1). Taxonomy (NCBI): domain Eukaryota; kingdom Metazoa; phylum Chordata; class Mammalia; order Artiodactyla; family Bovidae; genus Budorcas; species Budorcas taxicolor. The sequence continues at coordinate 16,309 of NW_026291681.1, forward strand.
GAATTTAGTGCCAGTAAGAGGCCAGATTGACAGCTCCCAGCACATCCTGCCCTTTCTTTGGTGTCTCTCACTCACAACTTGGCAGTCGGTGAGGGGGATTCTCACTCAAGATCTCAGTTTAGTCTTTTTGATTATTATATGCCAAGATTGAGGGCAAGAGCAGAAGGAGGTGACAGAGGATGAGATGGTTGGATGGCATCATTGACTCAATGGATGTGAGTTTGAGCAAACTCCAGGAGATGGTAAAGGACAGGGAAGTCTGGTGAGCTGCAGTCCACGGGGTAACAAAGATTTGGACAGAACTTAGCAACTGAACAACAACAACAAGATGTTGACCAGTCAGCCATCTAAAAATAATGGAAGAATCTAACCCTGGGTGTTTGACCCCTAACTTTGTCCATCATAAACCTAAGAGTTAGACTGAGATGATTTGGAGTCTCAGTGATGTTGTTAGGTAAGCACCAATCACTGTTCATTCAGTAATTATTCACTTGTTTCTTCTTCCTCTCTAACACCCCTCCTCCATTAAAAAAGTAATCATCTAACCAAGAGAAGGAGCAACAGGCAGCTTGAGGACATGGCTCTGTAATCTGCAGGCTCCAAATGTTGACTGCGAAGATGGGAGGCTGGCTGGCCAGTGAGGCATCATCTGAGGGTGTAGGGGTGGTGGGGAGGGAGAGAGAAGTGAAAGTGGGAAGGAAGGCATAGAAAGTGAATAAAGTCAAAACAGGAATGGAAGCAAAAAAAAAAAAAGAGCCAAACCAACCAAATCAAACCAAGAAATTGTATATTCCAGTTCCTTCAGGGGAAAGAACAGTGTGCCGAGTCAGGCAAGGCACTAGAGGAAGGGTGAGCGGAACTGAGGGTCTAGCCCTGGTGCTGCCTGTCACCAGCAAGAGGACCTCCGACCAGACTCTGAGCTGCTATTACCATGTGTAAACAACGGAGGATGCTTACAGCTACCTGCAACGTCTCCTAGGGTTGATGAGAGGCTGAAGCTATATGGAAACTTATGAAATCCCCCTTTAAAAATGGAAAAGGCTAATTCCAAACATAGCATACTGTCATTTTTTTTCCAGAGAATGTACGTCCATCATGTCACAAGCTCTTCCATTTCTTCTCTTCCCTCGAACATTATGATGCTTACTTGAAGGCATCTGAGGCTCTGCTGAGAATCATCCTTTGCCGAATCAGGTGGCATTTAATCCTTAGGAAAGAAGTGAAGGCATGGACCCTGCTCTGCTACTGATTCCCAAAGGAAATAATGATATCCAGCAGTCAGTCACAGGTTGCCTGCAGCCAGACTTTCCCACTGGAGATTACCATCCAGTTGGCAGTCTCTCCCTGGCTAGCCTCCAGGTACGACACGTTGGGTGGTCATCACATCCTGCCATGCACTGGGTGGGGAGGGGCTCAGTGTGGAAGGACATGGCTGGGGGCTGAAGAGGTCTGTGGATGCTCCATGTGGCTTAGATTAGACCGGAATTAAAATAATTTCTTGTGTCTTGAGAAGAGGGTGGGTGTCCTCAGCATCTACACCACCCAGTCTTGGCCAGACTACCTTGCTGCCAAATGTTTGAGAAGTTCATCATTTCTACCCTGGAACTTGGCAAGGTTCTGGGACTTAAGTTCCATATAAATCTTATTCAAATAAAACATCGGGTCAAGGATCTTCAAAATACTTCTTTGTCTGACTACTCAGGCGAGATTTGGGGCACCCTTATGATTCCCCTATAACTTCCTGTTCCTTATGGCATGCTGGGACAGGGAGATGCAGCGCTTCCAACATCACCCTGTCCATCCACCATGGCAAGAGAACGGCATGTGCACTGTTACCATCCATACTGACAGGCTTCCCTCACTGGTTTACTGTCCAAGCTCTTACTTTCTCACACAAGCCTCCCTCGTAGCTCAGTTGGTAAAGAATCTGCCTACAGTGTGGGAGACCTGGGTTCAATCCCTGGGTGGGGAATATCCCCTAGAGAAGGAAATGGCAACCCACTCCAGTATTCTTGCCTGGAGAATCCCATGGACAAAGGAGCCTGCAGGGCTACAGTCCACGTGGCCACAAGAGATGGACACGACTTAGTGACTAAACTACCACCACCACCAATTAAGTGTACACACCACAAAACCAACGTGTATTTATTAAGTATCTTGCAGATCATGTGCTTCCAAGGGATTTCAATTGCTGTACCTGAGACATGGGCTTCCCTGGTGACTCAGATGTAAAGAATCCACCCACAATGTGGAAGACCTGGATTCAATCCCTGGGTCAGGAAGATCCCGTGGAAGAAGGCATGGCAACCCACTCCAGTATTCTTGCCTGGATAATTCCCCATGAACAGAGGAGCTTGGAGGGTTACAGTCCATGGGGTGGCAAAGAGTTGGACATGACTAAGTTGAGTGACTAAGCATAGCACAGCACCTGAGACATGAGATATTTCTATAAAACATCATATGGGACATCTCAGTGCCAAATGAGTGGTAGAAATACACCCTGTTAGAACTCAGAGGATGAAGAGGTCCATGCAGACTAGGTGCTCTAGGAAGAATTCACTGAGGAGAGGGGATTTAAACTTTGCTTTGAATGAGTGTCAGTAGTGCTCAGAAGGCAGGAGAAAGACAGTATCATGTAGGGGACCCAGTGGGAACAAAGGTGCAGAAGCATGTTTGGACAGGGTTGAAACTGACTCAGGAGCAGAATGGCAGTTCAGGGTAGTGGTTAACGGCATGGGATTTGAGGGACTTTCCTGGAGGTCCAGTGGTTAAGACTCCATGCTCTCAATGCAGGGGGCTTGGGTTCAATCCCTGGTCAGGGAACAAGATCCCACATGCCTCAACCAAAAGTTCCCACATGCAGCAATGAAGATCTAAGATCCTGCATGCTACAACTAAGACCTGGCACAGTCAAATAAATAAAATTTTAAAAGCAAATATTTAGGGGGAAAAAAGAGTGGGGGCTTTGGAGTTGGTCATCTACGTACTTTCTATGTGACGTTGGGAAAGTTAGTGATCACCTCTTAGCATTATTTTTCTATTTTATAAAATGAAGATAATAATTCTTGCCTTAAAGGGTTGTCATGCAGAGTAAATGATGTAATGCATAGAAAGTCTTTAGCACAGTTCCTGGAACATAGTGAGCCTTCAGTGGAGGTGGTTTAGTTGCTAAATGGTGTTTGACTCTTGCGACCCCATGGACTGTATCCTGCCAAGATTCTCTGTCCATAGGATTTCTCAGGCAAGAATACTGGAGTGGGTTGCCATTTCCTTCTCCAGGGGGTCTTGTTGACCCAGGGAATTAACCCACATCTCCTGCATGCAGGCAGATTCTTTACCAACTAACCACCAGGGAAGCCCAGTCAGTCTGTTCAGACACTCAGTCATGTTTGACTCTTTGCGACCCCATGGACTGCAGTACACCAGGCTTCCCTGTCCATCACCAATTCCCAGAGCTTGCTCAAACTCATGTTCATCAAGTTGGTGATGCCATCCAACCATCTCATCCTCTATCATCCCCTTCTCCTCCTGCCTTCAATCTTTCCCAGCATCAGGGTCGTTTCCAATGAGTCAGTTCTTTGCATCAGGTGGCCAAAGTATTGGAGTTTCAGCTTCAGCATCAGTCCTTCCAATGAATATTTAGGACTGATTTCTTTTAGGATGGACTGGTTGGATCTCCTTGCTGTCCAAGGGACTCTCAAGAGTCTCCTCCAACATGATAGTTCGAACGCATCAATTCTTTGGTGCTCATCTCTCTTTATAGTTCAACTCTCATATTCATACATGACTACTGGAAAAACCATAGCTTTGACTAGACGGACCTTTGTTGACAAAGTAATGTCTCTGCTTTTTAATATGCTGTCTAGGTTGGGCATAGCTTTTCTTCCAAGGAGCAAGCGTCTTTTAATTTCATGGCTGCAATCACCATCTGCAGTGATTTTGGAGCCCCCCAAAACAAAGTCTATCACTGTTTCCATTGTTTCCACATCTATTTGCCATGAAGTGATGGGACTGGATGCCACGATCTTAGTTTTTTTGAGTGTTGAGTTTTAAGCCAACTTTTTCACTCTCCTCTTTCACTTCCATCATGAGACTCTTTAGTTCTTCACTTTCTGCCATTAGAGTGGTGTCATCTGCATATCTGAGGTTATTGATATTTCTCCCAGCAATCTCGATTCCAGCTTGATTCACCTGGCTGCCTGCAATGCGGGAGACCTGGGTTCGATCCTTGCATTGGAAAGATCTCCTGGAGAAGGAAAAGCTAACCACTCCAGTATTCTGATCTGGAGAACTCCATGGCCTGTATAGTCCATGAGGTCTCAAAAATAAATTAGGCAGTGGTAAAAAGAATTTGCAGAAAGAGAAGAGGCCAGAATTCCAAACAGGAAACAACTGTAACCATTCAGTCATCAACTAATGATTAATCACAGTGGAGGCAAGGAGGAGATGAAAAGAAAAGAGGTTTATATTGATTTTCACAGTTGGATGCAAAAGATAAGAGAATGGAGAATTTCCAAGATCAGAGTGTAAACTTCTTGAAGCTGGGAGCTGTATTTTATAAACATTCTCTTCCTCTCTAGTGTTTAGCACAGTGCCTACCTAGTACACTACAGTCATCACTGCATTTATACTAGTGAATGAATGAGTGAGCAAAGGAGTGAATGAATGAAGGAGTGAGTGAATGAAAGAAAAATGACTCATAGGTCATGAGTATAGATTGTTGAAAAGAATGGCAGTTGCCAGTGACCAAATAGACTCCTTTCTTGGCATCTTCTTGTATCTATGTACTCTTTGTACTCAAGCATAGATGCTTACGTACTCAGTACATGAGGTCCTACCAGTAGGTAATTACTCCTTTCTTAGGAAGTGGTTCTAACTTTAGTTTATATTAAACTAAAGCTTTAGTTTAAGGATTAAAAAAAAATTGTTTTTTTAACTTGAATAGAGGTTTTACATAGGCAATGTGTTTTCTCTAGGATTACTAAAACTAGAACAACCTAGGCAAGTTTGTATTTATAGAGTGGGATTAAGAGATCATCTCCATTTTTACATTGTATAATTCTGTCCCATTTTTCCTTTTTCCAAGTCACAAGAAACTGGAATCAATTGACTTGTTTCTTCAGACCACTAACTTGTTGAAACCTCAACTCTTTGGTTTCTGAAAATGGAGGAAGAGATTTGAATATGATCAAGAACCAAGGATTTTGGTCTCACCTAAACAGGAGTAATCACTATCAATCTGAAACTGAATCAATCTGTGGTTTCAGACCACAACCTGAAACTGTCAACTATGTGTGCATGTGCTCAGTCATATCCAACTCTGCAACCCTTTGGACTGTAGCCCGCCAGGCTTCTCTGTCCGTGGGATTTTTCAGGCAAGAAGGCTACAGTGGGTTGCTACTTCCTTCTCCAGGGGATCCTCCCTGACCCAGGGATTGAATCCCTGTCTCCTGCATCTCTTGCACTGCGGCAGGTAAAGAACCTGCTGAGCCATCGGAGAAGACCAAAACTGTTTACTAAAAGATACCAACTTTCTCAGATTTAAATTCACTCGAAGACCTTATTCGTATTTTTCAGAGAATCAAAAAGAGACTCAGGTACTAGGACATCTGGCCACGGGTTGCCTAACTTTTATCCTTGATTTAGCCTTTGCAAAAATTGTCATGATATTGTAGAGTTTGGTAACCCTTATTTGCTGGACATTTACTTAGACCATTTTCCCTTTTCAGTAACAAAACTGAATCAATTCCAAGACTTGTCCTGAATGAAATAGGTGAAATTTAGCCACGTGACTGTGTGAGCTCTTACTGAAAACAAGATGCCCTCAGGAGCTGTTTGGCAGCATTCACCTTTCCCTGAACAAATATAACAGAAAATGACTGTGTAATCTGCAGTCTTTCTTCTGGGTCCTAAATTGTGGTAATTATGTAAGATCCCTGCTCTTTTAACTAAGATTTCTTAAATAAAATTAGTATATTATAGTAATTTATAGAGGCCACAGAGAACAAGGGAATACAATGGTCTGAGCTGCCCAGGTGGGCAGTGGAGAAAGACCTTGTACCTGGCACTGCAGGCTACCAAAAACCCAGGTCCCAGAGAAACTAGTTGCAGGTGTCATCATCTACACTTGCTTCTTCCTACTGCCATCACCAAGGCTGAACTGGACAGCACAGGGTTGATGTCCATGTGATAGGAGCATGCAGTGATTGGGACAGGGAGAGCTTTCATCAGTGAAATCATTATTGACGGAGACTTGCTTGTATCTGATGTCAGCACTGATCTGAGCAGTAGGTGGGACCGGGAAGAAAGGTAAGATACCAGCTCCCCTGATCTCACTATACAATGAGGTTATTTTCCTAGGCAGCTGCTTCCTTCTATCTCCCACACAGTAGATGAGCAGGGAGAGGTGCATGACCCCCTGAGAAACCCACAGGAACCCCAGCCTTGAGCTTCCACTCAGCTAAAGCAGGGATTGGAACTTACATTTAGACTTACTTGGAACAAAAGCCAACTCAAGGAAGCTTATGTGAGAAAGGGGATTTATTGGATGAATACTAAAATATGTCACAGAGTTTAATGAAGAGTTGAACAGCCACCTCTTTAGGAAGGGTGGGGACCGGTGTGTCTCTGGGGACCTCAGAGCAGTCTGAGCCTTTGTTCCAGAACCATACTGTTAAAGATACTTAGTTCGCAAAGGTTTCTAGTCTCTAGATTTCCATTCAGTATTTCAGACTCACCACGGAGAGATAAACTTGCCCAACTTGTAATAGTATCTGTTCTTGGATATTCATTCATGGATAAATTAGTTATGGCTGATGGCGAAGTGTCAAGCAACAGAATGTTGCTACCAGAGATCACTCCTATGGAGAGCTTGAACAGGTCTGTGAGAACTTAATATAATAGGCATATGCTATTTATCTATTAGGGCTTCCACGGTGGTTCAGTGGTAAAAAATTCACCTGCCAATGCAGGAGACGCAAGTTCAATCCCTGGGTCAGGAAGATCCCCTGGAGAAGGGAATGGCAACCCACTCCAGGCAATTTTCTAGGCAACCCATTCTTGCCTAGAAAATTGCATGAACAGAGGAGCCTGGCAGGCCACAGTCCATGGGGTCACAAAGAATCAGACATGACTTAGTATGCATGAGCATTACTCTGAAATAAGCCTGGGAAATTGATATAGCAAAAATGGAGGAAACTCATTCCCTGAGGCATTAAATGTAGCTCCTAATCTTTGGGAAATCTCCACTGTCTCCTCAAAATAACAGCCATGAAATCTCTCATCCCTTGTTTATCAGTTATGTATACTCTGCATGACAAATCACCCCCAAAGTTAGTGGCTTAAAACAACAACAATTTTTATTCACTCCTTATTTTCTGGATCAGCAATTTGGGATGAGCTGTTATCTACTTCTACTGGTGTCATCTAGAATCACTTGTGTGGTTCAGTCTCCTAGAGGCTTGAATAGGGCTGGATAGTGCAAGGGGGCTTCATTCACCTGCCATTCAGCATTGCCATTTAGCTGGAACTCTCCGCATGGCCCTTAATTCTCAAGCAAGAGAGCCACGCTCTTTCACATGGCATCACCATGTTCCAAGAGGCATCTTGAGGCCTGGGCTTGGAAGTTCCACTATTTCACATTGCTGCATTCTACTGTTCAGAGCAAATCACAAGGTCAGCCCAGACCCAAGAGCAGGGGAATAGATGCTATCTCTCACTAGAAAGAATGGCAAAGTCATGAGCATATAAGGGTAAGAGGCTTTGTAGCCATCTTTGCAAATAATTTACCATGCTTAGTGGAGAAGGAAATGGCAACCCACTCCAGTATTCCTGCCTAGAGAATACCATGAACAGAGAAGCTTGGTGGGCTACGGTCCACGGGGTCACAGAGAGTTGGACACGACTGAGTGAACACATACCATGCTTAGGACCTATCTGCATTAGAACAGAAACAAAAAATCAAGCAGTTACAACCAATATCTGGACATGGAGAAAGTTGAATGACACAGCATTATAAAGCCTCTGTGAGAAGTTAGTAGCCAAAAATACATAAATAAATAACTTAAAATTTCTGTAATTCACAGGAAAGTTATAAATAATTCCCATCCAAAAGCATACTGAATTGAGATAAAGAGATATCGAATTGTAGACCCAGTCTTGTTACTGATTTTCTGTGTAAAGTTTACAAAGCACTTAATCTCTGAGTCTCATTTTTGCTACAGGTCAAATAAAGAAATGTATAAATTACACAACTTCGATGAGAAAGAGCTCTGTGAACTGTAAAAATGCTATATAAATGAAAAAGTTGTTAAAAAAGAATTCAAATCATGGAATCTTGTTTTCCTCCTCATCTCTAGTTATGTGGTTTAAAACAAGGAATGATCTTCTGCTTATGTTGCTACAAAAGATATGTTTTTACAAGAATTTCTTTCATCTAAATGTTTTTTGGATGATTTACCAGTGAATGTAGTGCAATCTATGGTCTTTCTAAGTGTACAAAAATGTGTGAAATTAAAACACCCAAGAGGAGAATAATTGGATGTATCCATTTGGGGAAAAAAGGAAAGTGTGTGGAAAAGAAAATGAGCTTAAAAGCATAAAGAGACAGCGTCTTTTAGGCTGTGTAAGCATAATTAGGTGAAACCCCTCTGTGTGGCCAATTTTAAGAGAAAATGATTTGAAATGGTAGAGTGTGTGCTAAGCTAGGTATGAGAGCTGAACACACAGTTAACTTTGAAGAAGTAAAAGAAAAGAACTTTTCTGAAATGCAGCTACTCATTTCCTTAGGGAATGGGTCATACTGAATAGAAAAACACCAAGTTTTATCATTTCCAGAGAAAAAAGTGGTATGGCTGGATGCGTTAGGACTTAGGAAAGACTTGTGCAGGCATTTCAGCAAAGATGAGAGTATGGTAACATTTTGTCCAGAACTTTGTGATCTCAGCTGGTTTCCTGCAGCATCTGGGAGGCACTCTATCACATCCCCTGAGTCTGTCTGACTCCAGCACACAAGGATACTCCCATCTATCCTTGCAGGCCAGGGTTCTCCATCAAACACATGGGGTATCCATTTGTGTTGGTTTCTCACTGTCTATGCCCGCTCAGCAATGGAAAGAAGATTATTGCTCTATATGGGTGTGTGCATGCTAAATCACTTCAGTCGTGTTTAACTCTTTGTGACCCTATGAACTGTAGCCTGCCAAGCTCCTCTGTCCATGTGATTCTCCAGGCAAGAATACTGGAGTGGGTTGCCATACCCTCCTCCAGTATGTCTTCCTGACCCAGTGATCAAACTCGCATCTCCTGCATTGCAGGCGATTCTTTACCACTGAGCCACCAGGGAAGCTATCACTGTAGTGTAGAGGTTGGCAAACTCTGGCCTGTGGGCAAAACCCAGTTCGCCTATTTTTGTAAATAAAATTTTCCTGGAATGCCGTCATACTCATTTGTTTACATATTGCCAATGGCTACTTTCATGCTACAGTGGCAGAGTTGAATAGTTACCAGAGACTGCACAGTCTGTGAAGAGGAAAATATTTAATATTGGACTCTTTACAGGAAATCTTTGCCAATCTCTGTCTTAGTGGTTCAGTTCTTTTTTTTTTTTTAATTATAAAAGTATGATAACACATTTACAGGAGACGTGTAAAATACGGAACAAAGTTACAAATAGTTCTACTATATATTACAATTTTTTAAGCAGATAATGATTTTTAGTTGGAGTTTCAACATCAAACTTTCAAAAACTAACAGAATGAATAGACAGAAAAGTAGAAAGATATAGTAGACCTGAAAAGCACTATGAACCAATTCAACATAATTAAGATTTATACAATTTTCACACAATAGCAGGATACAAATTCTTTTCAAGTTCCCATAGACTATAAACCAGGAGACATTGGAACATATCTGCTGCTGCTGCTGCTGCTGCTAAGTTGCTTCAGTCGTGTCCAACTCTGTGCGACCCCATAGACAGCAGCCCACCAGGCTCCCCCGTCCCTAGGATTCTCCAAGCAAGAACACTGGAGTGGGTTGCCATTTCCTTCTCCAATGTGTGAAAGTGCAAAGTGAAAGTGAAGTTGCTCAGTCATGTCTGACCCATAGCGACCCCATGGACTGCAGCCTACCAGGCTCCTCCGTGGAACATATCTAGGGACATAAAACAAGGTGCAAAAATTTCATGGTCTAATTTGAGATCTGCTCCAATGGGAAAAATTTCCTTCTATGTTGACTTCCAGCAAAATTTCTCCTTCCAGAGTAGAGAGATTGTGGCTATCAGCTCTTCTGGTGCAAGCAGGCATTTCACAATAAGCTGACCTGCTTCATGCTGCATCACATTTGAGGAACCCTGCTTCCTGGGGGCTCACATTGCTGTTATTGTTCTGCCCACCTGGATCATTAAGGTGAAGAAACCTCAGACATCAAGCCCTGAGCCTTTGGAGCCTTGGGTCTTGACTCCAAGACCCAAGACTACCAGAGAACTAACCCTAGGGAATACCAAATAGTGAGAACTCACACAAAGGAAACCACTTGAATACAAGACTTGACATCACCCAACCACCAGTAGCACCCTGTGCAGGACACCATCTAAACAACAAACAAAACAAAAACACAAACCCAATCATCAGCAGACAGGATTACCACCTCTCTCAACCTTGCCCACCAGAGGAAAAACAAACAAATGAAAACTCAGCACAAATCTCACCCTACATGAAGCTTACACAAACCAGTGGACCAATCTTAAGAGGGCAGAAACCAAAAGGAAGAAAGAGTTCAACCTTGAAGCCTGGGAAAAGAACCTCAAGCATGGTAAGTTAAAAAAAAAATAATGAAAAGGCAGAGAAATACTACACAAATGAAGGAACAAACTAGAAACACAGAAGTCAAATAAATGAAGAGGAAATAGGCAAATTACCTGAAAAAGAATTTAGAATAATGATAGTAACGATGATCAAAAAACTTGAAAACAAAATGGAGAAAATGCAAGAATCAATTAACAAAGACCTAGAAGAATTAAAGAATGAACATACAGAGACAAACAACACAATTACTGAAATTAAAAATACTTTAGAAGGAATCAATGGCCAAATATCTGAAGCAGAAGAACGAATCAGTGAGCTGGAAGATAAAATGGTGGAAATAACTTCTGTAGAGCAGAATAAAGTAAAAAGAATGAAAAGAACTGAGGATAGTCTCAGAGACCTCTGGGACAATATCAAACGCACCAACATTCAAATTATAGGTGTCCCAGAAGAAGAGAAAAAGAAAGGATATGAGAAAATTTTTGAAGAGATTATAGTTGAAAATTTCCCCAACTTGGAAATCAATCAAGTCCAAGAGGCACAAAGAGTCCCCTACAGGATAAACCCAAGGAGAAACATGCCAAGACACATACTAATCAAACTAACAAAGACTAAACACAAAGAAAGAATATTAAAAGCAGCAAGGGAGAAGCAACAAGTAACATACAAGGGAAACCCCATACATTTAATAGCTGATCTTTCAGCAGAAACTCTGCAGGCCAGAGGGAATGGCAGGATATATTTAAAGTACTGAAAGGGAAAAATGTACAACCAAGATTACTGTACCCAGCAAGGATCTCATTCAGAATTGATGGAGAAATAAAAAGTTTTTGAGACAAGCAAAAGTTAAGAGAATTCAGTACCACCAAACCAGCTTTACAACAAATGTTAAAGGGACTTAGATAGTCAACAAATACAGGAGAAGAAAAAAGATCTACAAAGTTAACCCCAAACAATTAAGAAAATGACAACAAGAACATGTGTATCAATAATTACTTTAAACGTACATGGATTAAATGCTCCAATCAAAAGATACAGACTGACTGAAAGATATAAAAACAAGACTCATATATATGCTGTTTATAAGAAACCCGCTTCAGACCTAAAGACTCATATAGACTGAAAGTGAGAGGATGAAAAAATATACGCCATGCAAATGGGAAGCCAAGGAAAGCTGGAGTAGCAATCCTCATATCAGACAAAATAGACCTTAAAATTAAGAATATTACAAGAGATAAGGAAGGACACTACATAATGAGCAAGGGATCAGTCCAAGAGGAAGACATAACAATTGTAAATATCTATGCACCCAACATAGGAGCACCTCAATACATAAGACAAGCACTAACAGACATAAAAGGAGAAATTGACAGTAACATGATAATAGTAGGAGGCTTTAACACCCCATTCACACCAATGGACAGATCGTCAAAACAGAAAATTAATAAGGAAACACAAGTCTTAAATGGTACATTAGATGAGATGGATCTCGTTGATATCTTCAGGACATTCCATCCAAGTGCAGAAGAATACATCTTCTTCTCAAGTGCACATGGAACATTCTCCAGGATAGACCACATCTTGGGTCACAAATCAAACCTCAGTAAATTTAAGAAAATTGAAATCATATCAGGCATCTTCTTGGACCACAATGCTATGAGACTAGATATCAATTACAAGAAAAAAACTGTAAGAAACACAAACACATGGAGATTAAACATCACATTTCTAAATAACCAACAAGTTACCGAAGAAATCAAAAGGGAAATCAAAAAATTTCTAGAAACAAATGCCAATGAAAACACAACAACTCAAAACCTATGGGATGCAGCAAAAGCAGTTCTAAAAGGGAAGTTTATAGCAATACAATCCTGCCTCAAGAAACAAGAAAAACATCAGAATAGACAACCTAACCTCACACCTAAAACAACTGGAAAAAAGAAGAAGAACAACAACAACAAATACCCAAAATTAGTAGAAGGAAAGGAATCACAAAGATCGGAGCAGAAATAAATGTAAAAGAAATGAAAGAAACAATAGTAAAGATTAATAAAATGAAAAGCTGGTTCTTTGAGAAGATAAACAAAATTGACAAGCCTTTAGCCAAACTCATCAAGAAAAAAAGAAGAATCAAATCAACAAAATTAGAAATGAAAAAGGAGCAGTTACAACAGACAGTGCAGAAATACAAAGGATCATAAGAGACTATTATGAACAACTATATGGCAATAAAGTGGATAACCTGGATGTAATGGATAAGTAAGTAAGTAAGTAAAGTCACTCAGTCGTGTCTGACTCTTTGTGACCCCGTGGACTGAAGCCCACCAGGCTTCTCAGTCCATGGGATTCTCCAGGCAAGAATACTGGAGTGGGTTGCCATTTCCTTCTCCAGGGGATCTTTCCGACCCAGGGATCGAACCCAGGTCTCCTGCATTGGAGACAGATGCTTTAACCTCTGAGCCACCAGGGAAGCCCGAAAAGTTCAATCTTCCAAGACTGAACCAGGAAGAAATAGAAATTATGAACAACCCAATTACAAGCACTGAAATTAAAGCTGTGATAAAAAAAATCTCCCAAAAAACAAAAGCCCAGGACCTGATGACTTCACAGGCGATTTCTATCAAATGTTTAGAGATGAGCTAATGCCTGTCCTTCTAAAACTCTTTCAAAAAATTGCAGAGAAAGGAACACTTCCAAACTCATTCTATGAGGCCATCATAACCCTGATACCAAAACCAGACAAAGACAACTCCCAAAAAGAAAACTACAGGCCAATATCACTGATGAACATAGATGCAAAAATCCTCAACAAAATTTTAGCAAACAGAACTCAGCAACACATCAAAAAGCTCATACACCATGAACAAGCTGGGTTTATTCCAGGAATGCAAGGATTCTTCAATATATGCAAATCAATCAATGTGATACACCATATTAACAAATTGAAAGATGAAAACCATATGATCATCTCAACAGAAGCAGAAAAAGCCTTTGACAAATTTCAGCACCCATTTATGATTAAAACTTTTCAAAAAATGAACATAGAAGGAACCTACCTCAACATAGTAAAGGCCATATATGATAAGCTTACAGCAAACATTATTCTCAATGGTGAAAAACTGAAAGCATTCCCCCTAAGATCAGGAACAAGACAAGGGTGTCCACTTTCACCACTATTATTCAATATAGTGCTGGAAGTCCTAGCTGTAGCAATCAGAGAAGGAAAAAAATAAAAGGAATCCAGATTGGAAAAGAAGAAATAAAGCTCTCACTGTTTGCAGATGACACGCATGAAAGTGAAAAGTGAAAGTGAAGTCGCTCAGTCGTGTCTGACTCTTCACGACCCCATGGACTGCAGCCTACCAGGCTCCTCCATCCATGGGATTTTCCAGGCAAGAGTGCCGGAGTGGGGTGCCATTACCTTCTCCGGATACTGTACACAGAAAACCCTAAAGATAGTATCAGAAAATAACTAGAACTAATCAGTGAATTTAGCAAGGTTGCAGGATACAAAATCAATACACAGAAATCACTTGCATTTCTATATACTAACAATCAAAAATCAGAAAGAGAAATTAAGGAATCAATCCCATTCACCATTGCAATAAAAAGAATTAAATATCTAGGAATAAACTTCCCTAAGGAGACAAAAGAACCATACACGGAAAATTATAAGACACTAGTGGAAGAAATCAAAGATGACATAAACACATGGAGAGATATTCCATGTTCTTGGGTGGGAAGAATCAATCCTGTGAAAATGACTATACTACCAAATGCAATCTACAGATTCAATGAGATCCCTATCAAATTACCAATGGCATTTTTCACAGAACTAGAAAAAAATTTCGCAATTCATATGGAAAAACAAAAGACCCCGAATAGCTAAAGCAGTCTTGAGAAAGAAGACTGGAGCTGGAGGAATCAACCTTCCTGACTTCAGATTGTACTATAAAGCTACAGTCATCAAGATAGTATGGTATTGGCACCAAAAAAAAAAAAAAAAAAAAAAAAGAAAAAAAGAAATATAGACCAATAGAACAAGATAGAAAGCCCAGAAATTAAGCTATGCACTGATGGGTACCTTATTTTTGACAAAGGAGGCAAGAATATACAATGGGGCAAAGACAGTCTCTTCAATAAATGGTGCTGGGAAAACTGGACTACTATATGTATAAGAATGAAATTAGAATACTTCCTAACACCATACACAAAGATAAACTCAAAATGGATTAAAGACCTAAAGGAAAGACCAGAAAATATAAAACTCTTAGAGGAAAGCATAGGCAGAACACTCAGTGACATAAATCAAAGCAAGATCCTCTATGACCCACTTCCTAAAGTAAAAGAAATAAAAACAAAAGTAAACAAATGGGACCTGATTAAACTTAAAAGCTTTTGCACAGCAAAGGAAACTATCAGCATGGTGAAAAGACAACCCTCAGAATGGGAGAAAATAATAGCAAATGAAACAACTGACAAAGGATTAATTTCCAAAATTTACAAGCAGCTCATACAACTCAATGCCAGAAAAACAAACAACCCAATCGAAAAGTGGGAAAAAGACCTAAACAGACATTT